>NC_091155.1:46342328-46373980 GCF_040958095.1 Procambarus clarkii
GTAGGGGGAGCTAATGGTTTGTCTAACCCCAAATGACCCCGAGCAGTCTCACGACGAGGGGAAGCTCCACTCACCCTTCCCTCCCTCCCTCCCTCCCTCCCCTACCCCTCCCCCACCCCAAACAACATAACAGACTATGTTGGGACTCCTCGCACCTTACTTACGATCATCAAAACTATTATCCTCACACAGGATTAAGTCTACGCCAAACACACATACATATTCATTTACTCCTTCCTCATATTCCACTCTTATCCTTGTATTTCTTACGCTAACACATACTCTCCTACATCCCCAACAACATGGCTTCCCTCTTTCCTGACCCAAACACATGGAAAAAGCACCCCAAAACCCCGAGGACTAGAGCGACGCACACCACATACCTCCGACACGCGCCAAACTTCCGGGAAAATCCCCCAAAACCCTTGAGGACTAGAGTGACGCGCGCCATCTGTCCAGGTGACACTCCACGAGTGCCACCTGGGCAGATGGTGCGCATCGCTCTAGTCCTCAACTTCACTACTCCTCCACAGCAACACTCCCCCAGCCTCCAGCTGATGCTTGTGGATGCCTCATCTAACCTCACTTATGTCACGCATTAACCTACAGTTCCTGTGATATTTAAACTCATCACAGTGGCGTCTCACCAGTATAAACTGTACCTGTATTGGATTTTGTCCCGAAATAGCTATATGCTGACTGGACTTGTATGTACTCACCTAATTGTGCTTGTGGGGGTTGAGCTCTGGCTCTTTGGTCCCACCTCTCGACCGTCAATCAACTGATGTACAGATTCCTGAGCCTACTGAGCTCTGTCATATCTACATTTGAAACTGTGTATGGAGTCAGCCTCCACCACATAACTTCCTAGTGCATTCCATTTACTAACTACTCTGACACTGAAAAAAGAATTTCTAATGTCTCTGTGGCTCATTTGGGTACTCAGCTTCCACCTGTGTCCCCTTGTGCGTGTACCACCTATGTTAAATAATCCATCCTTGTCCACCCTGTCAATTCCCCTGAGAATTTTGTTTGTGGTAATCATGTCTCCCCTAGCTCTTCTGTCTTCCAGCGACGTGAGGTGCAGTTCACGTAGTCTGTCCTCATAACTCATGCCTCTAAGTTCTGGGACTAGTCTAGTGGCATACCTCTGAACTTTTTCTAGCTTCGTCTTGTGCTTGACTAGATACGGGATCCATGGTAGGAATGCATACTCCAAGATTGGCCTTACATACCTGGTATACAAGGTTCTGAAGGATTCCTTACACAAGTTTCTGAAAGCAGTTCTTTTGTTAGCCAGCCTAGCATAGGCCGGTGATGTTATTCTTTTGCTGTGGGCTTCAGGAACAGGTTTGGCATGATATCAACTCCCAGATCTTTCTCTTTGTCCGTTTCGCAAAGGACTTCATCTCCCATTCGGTATCTAGTGACTGGCCTCCTAGTTCCTCCTCCTAGTTTCATTACCTTATACTTACTTGGGAAGAACTTTAGTAGCCATTTGTCGAACAATTCCTTCAGTTTGTCTAGGTCATCTTGTAACCTCATACTATCTTCCTCTGTCGTGATCCTCCTCATTATTATTGCATCATCAGCAAACATCGAGAGGAGCGAGTCAATTCCTTCTGGGAGATCATTTACGTATATCAGAAACAGTATAGGCCCAAGGACTGATCCCTGTGGGACTCCACTGGTGACTCCCCGCCACTCAGAGACCTGAGACCCACGTATGTATGTATGTATGTATGTATGTATGTATGTATGTATGTATGTATGTATGTATGTATGTATGTATATGTATGTATGTATGTATGTATGTATGTATGTATGTATGTATGTATGTATGCATGCATGTATGTGTATGTATGTATGTATGTATGTATGTATGTATGTATGTATGTATGTATGTATGTATGTATGTATGTATGTGTATGTATGTATGTATTCCCAATAACGTTAAAGACTCCCCCTCTATCATCCAGTTTAAGAGTAAAACTACTATGTACTATATAATAAATTCCATGTAACTTTTAATTATTCGGACCTTCCTATCTCATAACAATGTTGGTAATTTGCAGTTCAGTAATCGTAACGGCAACCAACTGGTGTCACTATTAGGTAGTCACGATGATGCACAGATTGTGGGTGACCTTGAACCGTCGCATATCTACGGGGGTATTCTTGATCTATGTCTCGGTGTCAACGTCTCCCACACCGTGTGCGCCTCGTCAATAGTGCCAGATATGGCATCTGATCATCTGCCCATATTAGCCACTGTAAGCATTAGAAGCTCTATCCTCCCCGGCGGAATGTTCAAGCGGAAGAGACTGGTTGTGCCCATCAATTAACGAGACAATCTTGTTGCTCATGTGCAGGTCATCTGAGCCTTCATCAGTTGAAGATTTTGACAATGAGCTCACAGATACTATCGAGCAGTTTATAGAATCACTTGATCCATCGTCCAGGCCACGTAACCCAAATGACACTGGTCATAGCACTTATGCTTATTATAATGATTCTAAATTGCATTCACTAAAACGCACTGCCAGAAGAACTAGACTAGGTTATAGAAGGATCTGCACTGCTGAAATGCTTAGGCTCTTTCAAACGGCTCTGGCAGAGGCCAGGGAACGTATGGTAGAGCTGAGGCAGACAGACTGGTGACACTTTCGTCCGTGGTCTCAATTCTCACACGCCACTAAGCCGGGCATGGAAGGGTATCAACAAGATCAAAGGGAAAAATGCTGCAGAGATCTCATAACCTAATCCTCTGCACAGAGCAAATGAGCTTGTTTCCAGCTTTGATAGTCTTCCTCTACCCACACAGAATGAATTAAATAATAGATATACTGATAGAGCAAGGCTCCTTAACTTCATGCTTCATCAAGAGGATGACTGTGACATGCTTTTTACTGAATACGAACTAGACTCTGCTCTACATAAAGGCAAAGTTACATCACCCAGGGAGGATGGAGTTAATTACGGCAAACTGCGTATGCTTCTGCTAGTTCCAGGGAATTCCTTGCTTCAATTATATAATATGAGCTATGTAACTGGGGAGCTTCCAAAGTCATGGACCAACAGACTTATTATTCCTATTCCTAAACCAAACCAGCAGAGTGCTTTTCGCCCAATCTCCCTCACTAGTTGTCTCTGTAAGTGTCTTGAGAGGATGGTTCTCAACCGTCTCCTTTACAGAATTAATAACATGTTGTCTCCCCAGATATATGGCTTTACGCATGAAATGAGTGTATTACCACATTCCTCACCCTGCATACTGATAGGTCATGTACCAATTTCCTAGATATTAAGTCAGTCTTTGACAATGCTAACCCACACGTCATTCTGAGCGAACTTCCTAAATTGAATGTTGAAGGATGACTTCAACGGTGGCAAGAGAAAGTCATCTGTACTGTTCCAAGGGCATAGAAGTGTAACGAGATATTTTGAACTTGGCACTCCACAGGGAGATGTCCTTAGTCCTACTCTGTTCAATGTGTTAATCAATGCACTTTTAAACTTAGTAACCAGAAGGCCCAGCGAACACATCATTAGCTATGCGGATGATATACTGATCCACACCAATGGGTATACCAACACCCAAAATGTTCTGAACTCTATTGCGCACATGTCAGGAACTATGCTTAGTCATCTGAGTAGAGAAAACAAAGATCCGACGCCCACCCAGACGGCGTGGGGCCGTTCGCAAAAGGCAGTTACATGATCGACTATGTAACCAGATACAAATACCTTGGTTTTGAAGTTCCACTGTACCACAATGTTGTAACCATACTGGGTCGTCAATGTAGAGAGAGGCTCCATGCTCTCTAGGCTGTGACAGGCTACCATCCAAGCTATGGTGCAAATTTTTGACAATTGTCAAAATGATGTATCTCTCATATATTAGTAAAGCTGCCGCCCAGTTGGGTGGGTGTGGAGCACATGACTGTAAAGCTGCCGCCCAGTTGGGTGGGTGTGGAACATGACTGTAAAGCTGCCGCCCAGTTGGGTGGGTGTGGAGCACATGACTGTAAAGCTGCCGCCCAGTTGGGTGGGTGTGGAGCACATGACTGTAAAGCTGCCGCCCAGTTGGGTGGGTGTGGAACATGGCTGTAAAGCTGCCGCCCAGTTGGGTGGGTGTGGGACATGACTGTAAAGCTGCCGCCCAGTTGGGTGGGTGTGGAACATGACTGTAAAGCTGCCGCCCAGTTGGGTGGGTGTGTAGCAAAACTAGTAACTGTGTAACTCACCATAGATGAAAAGTGCCTTTTATAGTGACTGTTGTGAGCCTCTTGTTAAATCACTTGTGATAGAAAAGATTATTGATGTGTACTCACCTACTTGTACTCACCTAGTTGTGTTTGCGGGGGTTGAGCTCTGGCTCTTTGGTCCCGCCTCTCAACCGTCAATCAACTGATGTACAGATTCCTGAGCCTTCTGAGCTCTGTCATATCTACATTTGAAACTGTGTATGGAGTCAGCCACCACCACATCACTTCCTAGTGCATTCCATTTACTAACTACTCTGACACTGAAAAAGTTCTTTCTAATGTCTCTGTGGCTCATTTGGGTACTCAGCTTCCACCTGTGTCCCCTTGTTCGCGTCCCTCCAGTGTTGAATAGTTCATCCTTGTATTTGTTGAATAGTTTCATTCTTGTGTGTATTTGTGTAGGTGATTGAATATGTATGTGTATGTGTATATTTGTATATGTATGTATGAATGAGTATGTGCACATATATATATAACATTAGGCAGGATGTAAACCCCCCTCTTATACCCCACAATGTAAAGGGTTATCTGGCATGTTTATGGAAAATCCGGTAATAATGTCAATTTAGTGGATTCATGTTTGTGGAATATCCTATACTCATATCAATGTAGTGGATTCAAGGTTCTGAAGTATAAGTGAACAGATGTATACGCTAAGGCATATGTGTTCTTATCAGATTCCCTTTGGCAACTACTCCGACACTGAAAACTTGATACAGTTGAACCTCCACTTATGAATTTAATCAGTTGATAGAGACATGTTGTAATTCGAAAATTAGCAATTAGAAACGAGTTTCTCCAAAAGAAATAATGTAAACAGAATTAATCCGTTCCACACACCCCTAAATAGTTTAGTTTAGTTCATTTATTATGCCCCCCATACCCATCTTGTGGGCGGTAGTGGAAAGGGTTACAAAGGCACATAATGGGCTCAGGGACTGAACCCCACAATTCATTTAGCTAAGCAAGTTACAATCTTGATGAGATAGTTACAAAATTCAATATAAGTCATCACATCAACAATGGGTTCGAGATCGACCTCAAGTACAGGTTCTAAGTTTAGCAACTGACATATGTGGAGAGCTAGTGTCAAAATTTATATGTTTGTCCTGCACACCGCCCCCCATCCAGTGGGCAGCGGTGGATAGGTTACAATCACTTAGTTACTACCTACAGTTAGCAAACTGGGGATATTTGGCTAAAATTTCTGGTAGCAGATCATTTTGAATGAAATATTGACACATTGCTGGAACATTGGTTATAGAATTGTCTCTAAATTCACGTATCTTTTCGCACTCCATCACATAGTGACGGAGGGTGTGCGAATAATTTTGTTGACACAGTTTACATTTGGTCAGGTCTACATCGGCAGATAATGAGAATTCCCAGAGATACTTGTAACCCCTAAATATTAACTTATATATATACATTTTATACCGAATACGGTTGTTTTTTTAAAGTATGTATATATCTCTTACCTTCATTGTTGGCGTCTTCTCTTCTCACAACTGACATTTGCTTATATTCACAACTATTTACTATTTTCGTAGTTTGAATCTTAACATTGACTTTCCTGGCACTCACGACACAAACTCAGAGATGTGGATGTCATAGTGCTGTGGGCACTGTCTAGATATGTAACCCAGTGGAGGCAAGGACATAAATGAAAAAAATGGTTAGATGTCCATGTTTTATCTCCTTGCTTGAGATTGCCGCTCATCATAATATAACATAGGAGCCTGCTTCACTTCACACCGAGGAATAAATTTTGTATTGAGAATAGGTATATAGCTGTTAAGGAAGCCGTTGACAGACGGATATACACTACAACAGAACTTGCGGCATACATTGAACCTCTGAACAATGGAACATTTGTGCTTATATGCCACACATTAAATTTGTATCTTTAGTTCTTTATTCACTTACATACACAAAGAACCTTACAAGATCCGAGGAAGGATTCAAGGAATCCGTTATACTGGACGTAAAGCAATTAAGAGAGCTACTGTCTCCTGCTCCTGGGGTTAGGTTGTGGGAGATTCCCAGTTGAGGTATATAAACAGGACGTTTTGTGCCAGAGATAGAGGGACCAGGTAAAGGGTTTGCTATCCGGGAGCTGGAATGGAAGATATTGTTGACAACATGAAAGATATTATGACAAGAAATGGGATCAAACCTATTATTTTAGTGCAGGGGATAATGATATTGGACGAGTTAGAAGTGAGGAACTGATGCAGAAATTTAACAAAGACATAGAATTAGTTAGGAGCAAGGGAGGAATCCCGATCATATATTGCATTCTTCCAAGAAAGAGCGTTGGGAATGAATGTCGAGGACACTTGGTGTAAATTGCCAGTTGGAAAGATATTGCAAATCAAATGCATTCTCTTTCATAGACAACTAGGAACACGTCTATGGAAGAAATGAAATGTATTCTCGTGATGGGGTAAATCTATCGAGGGCTGGGGTTGTTGCTGTTGCGAACTCGTTGGAACCAGTGGTTAGTGGCATTTGTTTGGGTTTAAACTGTTAGTAGATAGTGGAATGGGAATTGATAGGAAGGAAGGAGGTAATAAAAGTATGTTTGTGGGAGAAACAAATTGGCAAAATGATCAGGGAAAGAGAAAGGCCTCAAAATAACAATTCACTTAGGGTATATAATACTAACAGTAGAAGTAAAAACAAAATAAGCGAGTTAAATGCTCTTGTCTGCACAGAAACAATAGATATTATTACACTTACCGAAACGTGGATGAATGTAGAAAATAGAGAACTATTCGCTGAATATCAAATAAATGGATTCGCTGAATATCAAAATAAATGGATTTAAACTAATTCACACAGACAGATATATTAGACGAGGAGGGGGAGTAGCCATATATGTTAGGGAAAATTTGAAATGAAGGAACCAAAACTGAGCCACATACAGAAACTATTTGAATAGAATTAAACGAAAGAGCAAATAATCTTATAATAGGAGTTATATACAGGCCACCAAACTTAAACAGGATGGAAGCAAATAGGTCTAGCAGCATTTATGTCATGGTGCTTTTATCTGGTCTCCTGCTCCCTACACTAATCTTCATTACATTACATTTGCTTGGGTTAAACTCTAACAACCATTTATTCACCATTCCTGCAGCTTGTCCAGGTCTTCTTGAAGCCTAGGCTGTCCTCCTCTGTCTGAATCCTTCTCATAATTTTGTCTGTGATGGATTCACAAAAACTATTTCATCCCTTCCATTCTGATAACTTATACGTTTCTGATAACATATACAAAATATAAGTTTTATTTGTGAATCTCTATTAATTAAGCAATATATATCAGAAAGCATATAGGGTTCGGTGTTCTGTGAACAAAAAGGACATGAGTAATTTAGGTAGCGACCATACAAACGAACAACGGGTTAGTAGTATCTATATAACAAAACTATTGTCCTGTAGAGTTAAATAATTTAACTTCCAAATACATTTATTTTGTTGCTATTACAAATACCCATTCTACTTGTTAATGCGACAATTGGAGCAAAGAAGGGTGACGACTGAATTGCTATGTACAGGAGGCTGATTATGGCAGTCAGGCGACCATATAATATATCTTGGATCTTGAGGTTATCTTGAGATGATTTCGGGGCTTTTTAGTGTCCCCGCGGCCCGGTCCTCGACCAGGCCTCCACCCCCAGGAAGCAGCCCGTGACAGCTGACTAACCCCCAGGTACCTATTATACTGCTAGGTAACAGGGGCATAGGGTGAAAGAAACTCTGCCCATTGTTTCTCGCCGGCGCCTGGGATTGAACCCAGGACCACAGGATCACAAGTCGAGCGTGCTATCCGCTCGGCCGACCGGATGGATAAGTCGCTCCACAATTTTGTCGCTTGAACAGTCAACTTCCTATGGTGTTACCTGCTACATAAAGAATATGGAGCAGTCTATTTAGAAGTCGTTAAGTTTCCTTTTGATCCCAGTATTTGAATGCTGCTCTATCTCTAAAATATAGTAATTTGTATAATTAGTTGTTAATTCAGGAAAACCCAAACCAACAGGTTTCAAGTAACATGGATTATGGGGACTCTTCTTCTTTACATAACCTCCAGAAAAGCTATTATATATATATATATATATATATATATATATATATATATATATATATATATATATATATATATATATATATATATATATATATATATATATATAGTATGATGTTTTCTCAACTTTATTTTGTTATAAATTAGATGCCATTGTTAAGTCTACTACCATTTGTATTTTTACAGTGCTTGTCATGAGTTCATTAATGTTCTAGCAATCACATTCAGGCCAGTGAATCCTGACTGCTTTCACGCAGATGTTAGTCTTCTTGATCCAGGTCTTGTATATAGCTTGTAAATATATTGAACATTAAATATATTGTACATTGGTCTTGTAAATATATTGTATATTTCAGAAAAAAAAGAGAAAAAAATCCACATTAACTAATCTTAAAATTCATTTGTGGCTGTTAGGTCAGAACTTTGTTCCATTAATGTAATAATTCTTTAATTTTGTATGGTTTTCAAGCACATGCCATTGACACATGTTAATAATTTTGTTTAGGCAATACCTTGAGTTGTATTGTTCATATCTGATCAGAAGACATCCACATGTTCTTAATACTCTGGTTTAATCAAAGCATTGTTACCATGATTTTCACCTATTATGATGATTTTTTTTTTTTGGTGCATATGCTGAGTTGTTAGTATTACGCACACCTGATCTTCTTTCAATGTTTTATTATGCAAATTTCACATGTAAGCCATTATTGAATGCCACCGAGGTCCTTTCAGTATCATTGTAACTATATAGCTAGCCAGAGCTTATCGACAAGGGACGTCGAATTTGTAGCGTGTCCGAGCGGTGTTATACTCAAATTCTATGTCAGTTGGAATATAACCAATCACAGGCAAGTAGGCCTCTGACGTCATGCCAGACAGAGGAGCATCAGCCATGCTCCCAGCAGCCTCAGTTCTCTAGACAGACCCAGAGTAGGTGGACCTCGGCTAGCCAGATATATACCATGTTGTCTCGATCAATAAATATACAGAAGCGACTACTGTGTCTACATTCGACCCAAACAAGGCAAACGAATATATATATATATATATATATATATATATATATATATATATATATATATATATATATATATATATATATATATATATATATATATCTGAAAACTCACACCCCAAAAGTGACTCGAACCCATAGTGCCAGGAGCAACGCAACTGGTATGTACAGGGACGCCTTAATCCGCTTGACTATCACGACCGGACATAAGGAAGTGATAGCCGAAGCTATTTGAACCACTTCCCCACCGGCACTCGGATGGTAATCTTTGGCATAGCATTTTATCAAATCACCTCATTTTTTGGGGCAACACCTGAGGAACACATATGCGAACAAGCCTGAATGGTCCCCAGGACTATATGCAACTGAAAACACACCCCAAAAGTGACTCGAACACATAGTGCCAGGAGCAACGCGACTGGTATGTACAGGGACGCCTTAATCCGCTTGACCATCACGACCGGACATAAGGAAGGGATAGCCGAAGCTATTTGAACCGCTTCCCCACCGGCACTCGGATGGCAATCTTGGGCATAGCATTTTATCAAATCACCTCATTTTTGGGAGCAACACCTGAGGAACACATGCGAACAAGCCTGAATGGTCCCCAGGACTATATGCTACTGAAAACTCACACCCCAGAAGTGACTCGAACCCATACTGCCAGGAGCAACGCAACTGGTATGTACAGGGACGCCTTAATCCGCTTGACCATCACGACCGTACATGAACATGTCTGGTTCGTCGACATGACAAAAGTCGACATGTACTTGAAACCAGCCATATACTGCAGGTATGTTGACGACATTTTTACACAGGTACCTGATGTTAGACATCTGCAGGAGCTGAAGGAGACATTTGAGCAGAATTCTGTGTTGCGTTTCACTTACGAGATGGAGAAGAATGGGAAGTTGCCCTTTCTAGATGTAACAGTCATGGAAAGGAGTGGAGGTTTCCACACTGCAGTCTACACTAAGGAAACAAACATAGGAATGTGCCTAAATGCCAACAGTGACTGCCCAGACAGGTACACGAGGAGTGTTGTTAACGCTTATGTCGACTGCGCTCTCAGCCACAGCTCAGGATGGAAGCAAGTCGATGAAGAACTCTGTAGGGTAAGGCAGGTCCTAGTCAACAACGGTGTTATAAATAAATGGTGGGCTTGCTATGGGGGAATCTAGTGCTATTCAGGGGTAAGGTCAGTCAGAATAAAGATGTATCTGTTAGGGGAGATCAGTAAGGCCCGGCCCCCATGGAAACTAGAAGTAGTGCTGACTACTTGGCTACACAACAAGGTCAGTCTAGGGAATGATCAAGATCTCCTACACAGGAAGAACGATACTCTTATAATTCATGTACTTATTTATTAACCCCTTAACAGCCCCCCATATACATTCACACCAATAACAATAATAATAATAACTTTCCCACCCTACCTTACGTTAAAAGCCTTGGTCCACATAAGCAGGATACAAGGTTTTACACTGAACACAAGCTAGGGTAAAGCTCTACTATTGAATAACTTGAAGTTAGAGTCAGCTTAGGGTAGGGGACCACGTGGTTCCAATGGGACCTCCTTTAGAATAACTAGTAATATAAACAAAAAATCAAAAATCAAAATCAAAATGTTTATTTAGGTAAGGTACATACATAAAAGAGATTTTACAAAGAGTGATGGATTAATAGTTAGGGCTAGTACATACAATGCCTAAAGCCACTATTACGCAAAGCGTTTCGGGCATAAAAAACTTAAATGACTAAAGCTTAATACTAATTGAGCATAAAGAGTAAAATTAAAACATGGAATGAAAACATAGCTGAAAAAGCAGCACAAATACAATTCTGTGGACAAACAGGGCTCTTTAAAAAAAAAAAACAGACATTGGATGACATTAGAGGGGTAAGGTAGGTTACCTAGGGAATTTATTAGGTATAGCTTCATTTTTATCTTAAACTGGTTGAGAGAGGTACAGTCTTTAACCCTTAAACTGCGCATGGCGTATATATACACCCTGAGTAACATGTCCCATGGTGCGCATGGCGTATATATACGCCATAGGGTGCCAGGCCTGATTCAAATGGCCCGCGGCTACACGGGGTTCACAATAGCTTCCTCAGGGCTCTTGTAAACAGATGCCATTTAAGAAAAAATCGTGGGCAATATTCTCAGGTCTGAGAGGCACAGTACTGTTAGAGCAACCAAGGCCGGCGCACGCAGCATGAGCGAACAGCATTGCTGTTCAGCTTGTGACCACAGCATCACCGAAAAATGTAAAAATAAATATATAATTGTTATTATTTAGCGATGACAATACAGTATTACAGATGACCCATGACTGTGATATAAATAACCAGGGTTGTGATAATAGCAGGATTGTTGTAATAATTAGTGCTGTGGGAGGAGTGATGCTGAGAGATGGAGGGAGACAGCATCGTTTACTGACTGTGTGGCTAGCTGTTATTGTTTGCATTCACCATACCAGGTCAGTGGTTCTCTATGGTGAACACAAATGTAGATACTTATATATAATGTGTGTATTAGTGTAATATCAGCAAAAGGATTATGCTGGGAGGAGCCATATGGGTGACGGAGGTGACGTCGTCTGCACGATTTGTCTAGCTGTTTAGAGGGTGGCCACTATGCTCTTTGGGCGCACTACAAGCTTAGGTGTACAGTTACGGTGCATAAAACATGTAGATATTTATATATAATATGTGTATATAGGGTAATAACACTGCAAAAGGTATTGTTGGGGGAGAAAGTTTAGTGCGTGTGACCTTGAAAGAGTGAGGGAGCCGCCATCTGTGTATAGCGACGACTCTTAGTGCCTGAACTAACTATATCAGCTTAGCTGTACAGTTGTGGTGAACAAAATATATACATACTTATATATAACGTCTGTATATAGTGTAATAACACCACAAATGGTATTGTTGGGGGAGAAAGTTTAGTGCGTGTGTTGAGGGAGTGGCAGCGAGTGGCTGGCTGGTGTGTGGCGGTAACTCTTCGTTACTTTTCGACTCTCGATACCAACTTAGTCGTTCCTTATGGTGACCAAAACATGCAGATACTTATATATAACCTGTGTATAGAGTGTAATAGCAGCAAAACTATTTGTTTATTGTTTTATAAACATAATAATTGAATCACTAATATGCACATCATACTTTTGACTATAGCGATTATTCACCACTTTTATTATATAAATATATTACAATACACACTATTGAATAATATTACTGCAAAAAAACTAAGGAAAAATCAATCGGAGACATTGAAACAATTAGGTAATAATATCTTTGTGGCAACTCCCATCTGTCAGCGCGGGTGACGCTGACCGGGTCTGACGACCGCTCTGTCAACGCCCACTTTTTGCCAGACTTCCTCGGTCAATTGCGCCCAAAGTATGTCACCTACGATTTTTTTTTATTTTTTCCGTGCTCAGGGGACACAAATTAACATGTTTAGAAGACAAAAAAAATTTTTTTTTTTTTTCTTGCGCACAGGGGTGTAAATGTCCCAAGGACCCCTGAGCAGTGTAAGGGTTAACATGGTTGGGAAGGTCATTCCACAATCTGGGTCCCTTGATTTGTAGAGCATTTCTAGTTTGATTAAGTCGTACTCTAGGAATATCAAAACTGTATTTATTTCTGGTGTGGTGCTCATGGGTTCTGTTACAACCTTCTATGAAGCTTTTGAGGTCAGGAATGGCATTACAGTTTAGCGTTTTATATATGTATAATACACATGAGAGAATGTGCAGTGACTTAATGTCTAACATATTCAGAGATTTGAGTAGGGGTACCGAGTGATGTCTGGGGCCAGAGTTGGATATTGTCCTAATAGCAGCTTTGTGTTGAGTAATTAGAGGATGTAAATGATTTTGGGTAGTAGAACCCCAAGCACAAATACCATAGTTGAGATATGGATAGACGAGTGAGTAATAGAGTCACCAGGGCAGGGCGGGGTACATAATATCTGATCTTAGAAAGAATGCCAACAGTTTTTGAAACTTTTTTTGATATATTTAGAATGTGGCCCTGGAAATTCAGTTTGTGGTCAATGAGAATGCCAAGGAATTTGCCATCTAATTTGTTACAAATTTGGGTATTGTTTATTTTGAGATTTATTTGATTAGAGGATTTATTGCCAAACAGAATATAGAAAGTTTTGTCAATGTTAAGGGTGAGTTTGTTGGCAGTTAGCCGAAGATGGACTTTCTCTAGCTCAGTATTTACTGTGGCATTTAGAGCAAGGGGGTCAGGACTGGAGTAAATGAAGGTTGTGCCGTCAGCAAATAGAATTGGTTTGAGGTGTTGGGAGGCATTTGGAAGGTCATTAATGTAGATGAGAAAGAGGAGAGGGCCAAGTATGCTGCCCTGAGGAACACCAATGTTGATGGGTAGGGTGGGAGAAATTGAATTATTCACAGAAACATACTGGAGCCTGTCAGTAAGGTAGGATTTGAGGTATTGCAGGGTGTGTCCTCTGACTCCATAATGATGTAGTTTAAGAAGGTTTTGGAAGTTGACAGTGTCAAAAGCTTTACGCAGGTCCACAAATAACCCAACAGGGAACTCATTTTTATCAAGAGCTGTATGAATCGAGTTAAGCATACTAATAAGTGCATCGTTAGTGCTTTTTTTTGGGTCTGAAGCCATATTGGCAAGGGCTAAGTATATTGTGTTTGGCTAGATAAGAGTACAGCTGCTTATAGATTAGTTTTTCAAAAATTTTTGACAAGTTTGGGAGGATTGATATAGGTCTGTAGTTGTTAACATCTGTGGGATCACCACATTTGTGGACAGGCGTCACTCTCGCTTTTTTTTAGAACATCTGGAAAGGTTTGGAGTTCAAGTGACTTGTTGAAGAGCAATGCAATAGCAGGGGCTAAAGATCTGGAGGCTTTTTTGTATATTAAAGTTGGTATCTCCTCAAGGGCACTAGACTTGGTTTTAAGGGAAAGGATTATCTCATTGACGTCAGTGGAATTGATAGGCTTTAGGTACAGAGACTGTTGATAGTTACCTGAGAGATAGTCCTTAACGTCAGTACTGGAAGATGGAATATCATTTGCAAGGGATGACTCAATGGAAGAGAAGAACCTATTGAACTCAATAGCAGAATCTGAGGCTGAAAGCTGACCATCGTTATTGGAAAGGAGTGTTGGTTTATTATTTAAAGTCTTCTTTGATCCCAATATTTGTGAAATTGTGCTCCAAGTTTTTTTAATGTTGCTCTTTATTTGGGTAAATTTGTCTTCGTAGTATTTAGTTTTGGCTCGACTAATTATCTTATATAGCAATAATGAGTAATTCTTTGAGAATTCTTTGGAGACAATTCCTAACCTATACTTCTTCTCAAGGTCATGTTTTTTATTAATGGATTTAAGTATTCCCTTTGTAAGCCAGGGATTGTTAAGCCTTTTGGTTGTGATTTGTTTTGTAAGCATAGGACAGTGGGTGTTATAAAGGGTAAGAGTTTCTTGAAGGAAAGATTGCACTTATTATTATTAGTATATATTATTATATATAATAATATATACTATCAATGTAATATATATATATATATATATATATATATATATATATATATATATATATATATATATATATATATATATATATATATATATATATATATATATATATATATATATATATATATATAATATTGAATATTACCAAAAGGGTGAGCTTAATGATTCTAACACGAATGTTCTCAATATTTCTTATGTTTTTCTTCTCTGTCGGGGGAAGTTGAAAAATGAACTCTGCAATGTTCATTTTTAGACTATATTGCGTAGATATATATATGCAAACATATGTTAATGATAATGTTTTTTAGAGCAAAGTACATACATACATACATACATACATTTATTTAACACATGTGGTACACGCACAAGGGGACACAGGTGGAAGCTGAGTACCCAAATGAGCCACAGAGATTTTTTCAGTGTCAGAGTAGTTAATAAATGGAATGCATTAGGCAGTAATGTGGTGGATGCTAACTCCATACAGTTTCAAATGTAGGTATGACAGAGCCCAGTAGGCTCAGGAATCTGTACATCAGTTGATTGACGGTTGAGAAGCGGGACCAAAGAGCCAAAGCTCAACCCCCGCTACCTCAACTAGGTGAGTACATACATACTGTGACGGTGTTCCCTCCCTTATATTTCTCCCACGCCTGCAGTAAGAGTCATGTCCACTTTACCCGAGCGTTCTCTACGTCGCTGGCATCAGTTTGATGTATGTGGGAGAGTGTAGTGTTCTCGAGGTGGCGAGAAATTTGTAAAAGAAGAGTATTTTGGCCTGTGGTATAGGCCCTGTAGGAAGCCAATATGGCGCTGGCCCCTCCGTTTTGCCGCCAAAACTATGTGACGTCAGTGGCGCCAGATTGGTCACCGACAGCGACGTGACACAGGGAGCCAATGAAAACCTCCCATGGCGAATATGACGTCACGAAGAAAGGGGGTCCGGTCAGTGCGCGACTCTGGCGCCATCAGTCTAAGACAGCACGTCAAGGAGGTTGGACGTGCGCTGGGAGGTCCTGTCAGTTGGACAGTTTACCCCGTCTCTGGAGGACTTACGCATCACCCGTGGTCTGACAGCACCTGTGGGGTCTTCCTTCGTTCATGTGTTGGACCAGAGAAGGAATTGACAGAATATTGAGCATCAAGTGCTCCATGGACAGGTGTTGTGCAAGAGTGGAGTCTAGGCAGCAACGTTTGCGACGGCTGATAGCTTCACAGTGATGACGTAATGGCTGGGCCAATCCTCCGTGAGGGAATCAGTCTGACACGACACGTCAAGGTGGACAGATGTGTGAAGGTTGATCCTGTCAATCTGTCAGTAATACGCCACTCCCGTGGATCTTACACGTCACCCGTAGTCTGCAAGTACACCGGGAGGTCTTCCTTCATTCCATGTGTGGACCGAAGAGGGAATTGATGGAATATTGAGCATCAAGTGCTCCAGGGTCGGGTGCTGTGCAGGTGAAATCTAGGCAGTATCGTCTGGGACGTCTGATAGCTTCACAGTGACGACGTAGCGGCTGGGACAATCCACTGGGAAGCAGTGAAAGAAGATACTAATTGGGAATCCGTACTACTGCAGCCAAGACGTAGGCAGGCAGCCGTAGTTGGGAGGAGAAGTTGACGGCCGGGAGACCGACTCCAACCCTACAAGACGTGGAGGAGGGGCACGGACCCGCGGAGGACAGAACACGGAGACGACGCGTTTATTTTGGGACGTTGATTGGGTTCCTGGAGGATACGACAGGGTGTGTGTGGGGGCGTTCCCTACACGAGGCGGGAGCCTGGACCAGGAGCTACAACTCAACTCTCACTGGAGGATAGGTGGAAGTAGGTGATTCTAGTTTCTCTCCCAATTCCCCTTTAGTCAGCTATGTACATAGATTTGGACTGAGTATCTTTCATGTCGTGAGCAGGTCTCACCTAGGTCTATGTCACAGTAAGGCGCAAGTGTGCCGAGTGGGGCTACATAGAGCACTCACGGTATTTATTATTATTATTGGTGTGTGCAGGCACCCGGAGTAATTGATGAATTTACTGTGTTGATAATGTCTTTCATGAGACTTTAATATGATCATTTAGTGAGAGAATATATATATATATATATATATATATATATATATATATATATATATATATATATATATATATATATATATCAGTAAATGTACCAGTATTTGGTGTTAGGCTATGTGCCCAGTAACTATATTATTACTATTATTGATATCTATGATTTCTCTCTATCTCTCTCTCTCTCTCTCTCTCTCTCTCTCTATATATATATATATATATATATATATATATATATATATATATATATATATATATATATATATATATATATATATATATATATATATATATATATATATATATATATATATATATATATATACTAGTTGATTTTATACCCGCATTAGGTCAGGTGATAATACAATGAAGGTGAAAACATGGGGGGATACATAAGGGATAAACATAGGGGCTGCAGAAGGCTTATTGGCCCATACGAGGCATCTCCTATCTAAACACAAAGATTAATCCAGTGTAATTGGCCTGTTATGTTGGACATTGTCTTCTGTGTTGGCATCGATATGTTCTTGTCTTGTCCTTACTCTCATGGTGAGTAGAGTAAATAGTTCCGTGATTTGGGTGTTCATGGTAGGTCGCTCTATTCTTATGTGAATTATGTCTTGAGGCAATTCACATAAGAATAGAGCGACCTACCATGAACACCCAAATCACGGAACTATTTACTCTACCCACCATGAGAGTAAGGACAAGACAAGAACATATCGATGCCAACACAGAAGACAATGTCCAACATAACAGGCCAATTACACTGGATTAATCTTTGTGTTTAGATAGGAGATGCCTCGTATGGGCCAATAAGCCTTCTGCAGCCCCTATGTTTATCCCTTATGTATCCCCCCATGTTTTCACCTTCATTGTATATATATATATATATATATATATATATATATATATATATATATATATATATATATATATATATATATGTTTATGCTTGTGTATTGAATAACCATTCATGTGTGCAGTGATCAATTGAATATTCGCCCACGAAAGGAATTACTGAGAACTCCAGTAATATATACTTGCATGCGTTATCATTAAATGAGGTGCAGTGTGTTATACCATGATAGTGAATTATTGTGTTCATTAATATAGAAATGTTTGATTGAGCTCAAGATTAGTGCAGTGAAGTATTTACGTTCTATTGCTATTGTCGCAGATATTGTGTTGTTTGAACATTTAGTGATCCTTGAGAATTTAAAGAAACGGGCATAATTCGCCAACAAACAAGTGGAGTAAGAGATCACGCACTGAGGGGGGAGTCGCCCAGCTGATTTTGACATTGACGTGAGGGGAAGCATTGCCAGCTTGGCGGTTCATAATTATATGTGGGAATGAGCGACTTACGCATGAAATAGCTGTTTACTTGTTGATATACGGATGTGATGTCTTGAGTTTTAAGTAAAACACAAAATACCTTGGCGTTTATATCATCCCCTCCATGTTTCTTGTGGCAATATAATACATGAAAGAAAATTGTGATAGAAATAAATACCTGCCTGATATCAGACCTATTGAGTGTGTTCTTGCCACTGTTATCACAATTCAACAAAACCACTGACGTGTTACTGGACACGGGAAACACCAGTTGGCGACCTTGTGGTTAGTAGTAGAGCCTTCTGTCGGGGCTGGCACACAGCAGTTAAGAGAACAAGCTGTGTTCTCACTCATTCTCGATCAGAGGCCGGTTGGGATTGACTGGGATACCTCCTGGCGTACAGTGGCGCCGCGAGGATAGAGTGAAAACCCGCAGGGCTACGGTGAGTGACCTTGGGTATACTGTTACTCGCCCCTCTTATGGTGAACCCTGACAATACATACATACATATATACATACATACATATATACATACATACATACATACATACATACATACATACATACATACATACATACATACATACATACATACATACATACATGCATACATACATACATACATAAGATATAAAACAGTGGAGGATTCCCAGGTAGAACAATCAATCCACAATGCCCATTACCCCTTTACCCTGTTGTCCCTAACTACGCAACTATACAAGAGTCATTAACACGTGAAATGGCTGATCCCCTATCATGATAGCATGGGGACCAATTGCCTGACCCACAGTCCTGGTTGATACCTGGTTGATGGGGTTCTGGGAGTTCTTCTACTCCCCAAGCCCGGCCCGAGGCCAGACTTGACTTGTGAGAGTTTGGTCCACCAGGCTGTTGCTTGGAGCGGCCCGCAGGCCCACCACAGCCCGGTTGGTCCGGCACTCCTTGAAGGAAACAATCTAGTTTCCTCTTGAAGATGTCCACGGTTGTTCCTGTAATATTTCTGATGCTCGCTGGTAGGACGTTGAACAACCGTGGACCTCTGATGTTTATACAGTGTTCTCTGATTGTGCCCATGGCACCTCTGCTCTTCATTGGTTGTATTCTGCATTTTCTTCCATGTCGTTCACTCCAGTACGTTGTTATTTTACTGTGCAGATTTGGGACCTGGCCCTCCAGTATCTTCCATGTGTATATTATTTGGTATCTCTCTCGTCTCCTTTCTAGTGAGTACATTTGGAGAGCTTTGAGACGCTCCCAAAAATTTAGGTGCTTTATCTCGTCTATGCGTGCCGTATATGTTCTCTGTATTCCCTCAATTTCAGCAATCTCTCCTGCTCTGAAGGGGGGAAGTGAGTACTGAGCAGTACTCAAGACGGGACAACACAACTGATTTGAAGAGTACAACCATTGTGATGGGATCTCTGGACTTGAAGGTTCTCGTAATCCATCCTGTCATTCCGTCTTGCTCTTCAAATAATTTTTGGGTTAACATGAAAACATCTCTCGAGTTTATCTCTCTAATGTTGTTTTCCCATCTTTCATTTTATCGGCTTAGTTCCTTTATTATGCCCCAATTACTCATCCATTGAGCGGTAGTTAAACTGAACCCAAATTTAATAGTTCCTTTTGCTAAGCAAGCTACAGTCTTGATAAGTCAGATATATTTCTCTCTCGAGAAAATGTATCTTCTTGTATATAAATGAATAAATAAATTCGTTTGTTTAATTATAATGCTTGTAGGCGAGAACAGTTGTGAACGTCTGCTAGCGCACAAGTACATGAGCGCCCAAAATACTTTTACACAAAAGACATGTACAGACAGGCGTGTGGCTTCTGAATTCTTTTTTATTGATTAATATTAAATATTTGGCGCTTACCTATAATAGTTATCATTTTATACAAGTATAACTCTCACATAATAAATATAAAAGGAGTTTATCCAAAAACTGATAGAAGTGTTGTGTTTTGTGCGTTGTATCGTGTTTGTGGGCCTTCGGGGACTGGTCAAGTCGTATACTGCAATTTCGGATACCGGGCTGGAAACAACTTCGTTCACTGAGAAGTTTGTACATACAAACCATTCCGTTCGTATATGCGCTGGTTTGTGTTCGCTGTTGTTCTCGTCTGAATAAATACATGGCACTTGTTCATATAATTAGCGCTTCTATTATTAGAATTATTTATCCATTATTAGAATAACAAGGTGCAAACCATACCCCCTTACAGTTGAAATCTATTTATTTATATACAAGAAGGTACATTTGGTTGCGAGAGTACATAACATATATTAAGAGGTACATTGTAGCAAGATTTGAGATTAAAGGATTTAACACTAACACGTTTAGAAGCAAGGCGCCCCCGAAGGAGGCTATTATTTGTTATGCACCCCATACTCAACCAGCAAGTAGTGGAGCAAAACATAGATTACATGGTCATAAAGTCTTAATCAGACCAATTCAATTCAATTTCTTTCTTTATTATGCACCCCATACCCATCCCGTGTGCGGTGGTGTAAAGGATTACAGAGGCACATAATCGGTTCAGGAACTGAACCCTCTAGTTCGTTTAGCTAAGCAAATAACAATTTGTGACGCTAGTTACAAAATTATTAATATTATATATACATGTACACACTCTCATACATACATGTACATATATATATATATATATATATATATATATATATATATATATATATATATATATATATATATATATATATATATATATATATATATATATATATATATATATATATATATATACGTATACATATATACATACATATACATATCTAATCACCTACACAAATACACACATCAATAATCTTTGTGTCACAAGTGATCAACTAGAGGCTCACAACAGTCACTATACAAGGCACTTTACATATATGGTGAGTCACACAGTTACACAGTTACACAGCTTGGTGCACACCCACCCAACTGGGCGGCAGCATTACAGTCATGTGCTCCACACCCACCCAACTGGGCGGCAGCTTTACAGTCATGTGCATGCATTACCTACAGTAAGCAAATTTTGGATACTTCGCTAAGATTTCGAGCAGCACATCATTATGAATGAAGTACTTACACATTTCTTGAACACTATTGATGGTGTTATCTCTAAATTCCGCGATTTTTTCACATTCCATTATATAATGACGCAAAGTACGCGAATAGTTCTGCTGACAGAGTTTACATTTAGTCAAATCTACATCAGCAGATGTTACAAACTCCCAGAGGTACTTGTAGCCGAGCCTAAGCCTAGCAGTGGTAACATCTAGAAGTCTGCTAACATTATTGGATGACCCATAGACGTGCAGTTCTTCCTGCATAATAGAATGATGATAGATGGAGTAACTGGTGTGAATTTCACTTTGCCTTAAGTCTCTGAAATTTAGTTGATGTTCCTGGGATATTGCTGCCCTCAGGCTGCTCAAAGGTAGTCCAAGTTTGTAATCAATTCCCTCTTTACGAGCAAAAGTCTTGGGCAACTCATCAGTTCTCAGTAGCTATTTTTACATTATCATTTACAACTAACTTAAGTTAAATAACAACCAGTAAACAGACTGCTGTTTTTTAATTCTAGTTCAGACACTTCCTGGGATAAAACCGAACATTCCTTGAGGAACTGTGAGGTGCTTATCTGTTTTTCCTCGTAACGTTCCCAAAGCTTCCACAAATGTTCCTGTTTCTCTTTATTGCCCTTGAGGCGACTGGACTTTAGCTTTTGATCAGAAACCAGTTGGTATTGCAAGGTTACCAGGGACGCCTCACGGTATAGTAAGGGGATTAAAATATATAAAGCCAAGTTGTTCCTCACTGCCCTTTGATTCAGACGCTGATGCCATCCTTCTACGTCATTGTTGGTCCTCACCAGTCGTCTAAATGCACACCAGTTCCCCAATTCCCACACACTGTTGCACAGCCACGTATTTTTTTATGTAATGAGTTAATTGTGTCGTTAAGGGTGGACTGCTAGCCGACTTTTCTAATTCAGCAAACGCCTTACAATTATGTAGTACATACGTACTACATAAGTACGTGTGTGTTACACATGTACACACACACACACACACACCTTATCAAGCACAAGACGAAGCTTGAAAAAGTTTGGTGGTATGCCAATAGGCTAGTCCCAGGACTAAGAGGCATGAGTTACGAGGACAGGCTGCGAGAAATGCACCTCATAACACTGGAAGACAGAAGAGTAAGGGGAGACATGATCACTACCTACAAAATTCTCAGAGCAATTGATAGGGTACATAAAGATAAACTGTTTAACACGAGTGGTAGGCGAACAAAGGGACACAGGTAGAAACTTAGTACCCAAATGAGCCACTGGGATGTTAGAAAGAACTTTTTCAGTGTCAGAGTAGTTAATAGATGAAATGCATTAGGCAGTGATGTGGTGGAGGCTGACTCCATACACAGTTTCAAATGCAGATATGATAGAGCCCAGTAGGCTCAGGAATCTGTACATCAGTTGATTGCCAGTTGAGAGGTGGGACCAAAGAGCCAGAGCTCAACCCCCGCAACCACAACTAGGTGAGTATACACACGCACACACACATGTACACACGTACACACACACACACACACACAGACACAAACATACACACACTAATGCCTCTATTCACCTTGCAGTAAATAGGAACCTGAAAGTCAGGAAGCTGCTAAAGGCTGCATCTTGGGGATGTGTGTGTGTGTTAGATAAAAATATATGTTGTTTAGATATGATGGAGGAAAAGAGGCCGAGAGTCGGTACATTAGACAACCGACGCTTAGAAAGGCGGGGTCCAAGAGCTAACAGCTAAATCTTGGAAATAATAAATTGAAATATTTAATACACACACATACATGTTTCACATGAATTTGGCTGAGGGCTGATGGCCCCGTCGACGGGGCAGGAAGTCGGCGGTTAATCAAAGGCTTCCCACATCCTCCACATACCTGAGGATTATTCCGGCTTAATTTTGAACGGAAGTAATATCTTGGTATTTACGGCTTCAGCGGGTGGGTGGGTCCGTGGGTTTATTACACTATGAGTGAAAACAATCGCCTATTCTCTATTTTATATTGCCGCTTGTAGAGCTAGAAGCTGTTGCCTCTTGTGTGCGTTGCACAAGGGGATTAATATCTGGATTAATATCTTTGAATATTTCCAGTATTTTTTAAGGTATCGCTTAAATACCGAAGATACTGTTATTGGACACCGCTTAACTGACAATGTTTCAACAACGCATGCTGAAGATGTGCGTGGCTCCTGCTACTGCAATGATGCTCATTTGCTTTTCAATGATGCGCCTTAGTTGCCCCCTCTCTAACTTACCGTTCTAAATACCCCTTCTCCATCTCTCGCAAACATTCCCCCCTCATACATCTCCCCCCTTTCCTCCTGTCCCCCTGTCCATCTTTGTCCCCCTGTCCCTCACTTTGTCCCCTTGCCCACATTTTCTGTCCCCGATCCCTTTCCCCCTGTCCCCCTCTCTGTCCCCTGTCCCCCTCTCTGTCCCCCAATCCTCCCCTTTCCATCTCTCTGTCCCCCTGTCCCTCTCTATCCCATTGTCCCTCTCTCTGTCCCCCTGTTCCTCTCTGTCCTGTTCCTCTTTCTGTCACCCTGTCACTCTCTGTCCCCCTGTTCCTCTATGTCCCCCTGTCCATCTCTGTCCCCCTGTCCTTCTCTCTGTCCCCTGTACCTCTCTGTCCCTCTGCCCACCCTTTCTGTCCGCTGTCCTTTATCTGTCCCCCTCCCTTTCCTCCAGTCCCCCTATCCATCTCTGTCCCCTTGTCCCTGTCTCTGTTCCCCTGTCCCTATCTCTGCCCCATGTCCCTCTCTGTGTCCCCCTGTCCGCCCTTTCTGTCCGTGTCCTTCTCTGTCTGTCCCTGTCCCTCCCTCTGTCCCCCTGCCCACTCTTTCTATCCCCTGTCCCCTCTCTCTTGGTCTCCTGCCCCCCTCTCTGACCCTGTCCCTCTGTCTCTGTCCCTGTCCCCCTCTCTGTCCCTGTCTCCCTCCCTGTCCCACTGCCCCCCCTCTGTTCCCCCGTCCCTCCTCTGGCCCTGTCCGTCTGTCCCTGTCCCTGTCCCTCTGTCTCTGCCTCTCCTCGATTCTGCCATTCTCTGTGTCAGCCTACCTATCTGTCTCTTTCCTCGCTCTATCTCTGTAATTCTCTCACTGACTTTGCATATCCTTATCTATCCGTCTCTGTGTCTATTTATATATATATAATTATACCAGTATAATCTAATAATATATACTGGTCTAATAAAATAATTAGACCAGTTAATACTTTCACTATATATATATATATATATATATATATATATATATATATATATATATATATATATATATATATATATATATATAATTATACCAGTATAATCTAATAATATATACTGGTCTAATAAAATAATTAGACCAGTTAATACTCTCACTCGATGTGTTAGGATATGTTAGCTTGATAAAACTGACTGTTCATTGTTGAGAAATGTGTTAACAAACAATATATCTGACTTATCAAGACTGGCACTATATATAATATAAATATATATATATATATATATATATATATATATATATATATATATATATATATATATATATATATATATATATATATATATATATATATATATATATATATATATATATATATATATATATGCGAACAAGCCTGAATGGTCCCCAGGACAATATGCAACTGAAAACTCACACCCCAGAAGTGACTCGAACCCATACTCCCAGAAGCAACGCAACTGGTATGTACAAGACGCCTTAATCCACTTGACCATCACGACCGGACAAAATGAGGTGATAGCCGAGGCTATTTGAACCACCCCACCGCCGGCACTCGGATAGTAATCTTGGGCATAGCATTTTACCAAATCACCTCATTCTTTGGGGCACACGTGAGGAACACAAATGCGAACAAGCCTGAATGGTCCCCAGGACAATATGCAACTGAAAATTCACACCCCAGAAGTGACTCGAACCCATACTCCCAGAAGCAACGCAACTGGTATGTACAAGACGCCTTAATCCACTTGACCATCACGACCGGACAAAATGAGGTGATAGCCGAGGCTATTTGAACCACCCCACCGCCGGCACTCGGATAGTAATCTTGGGCATAGCATTTTACCAAATCACCTCATTCTTTGGGGCACACGTGAGGAACACAAATGCGAACAAGCCTGAATGGTCCCCAGGACAATATGCAACTGAAAACTCACACCCCAGAAGTGACTCGAACCCATACTCCCAGAAGCAACGCAACTGGTATGTACAAGACGCCTTAATCCACTTGACCATCACGACCGGACAAAATGAGGTGATAGCCGAGGCTATTTGAACCACCCCACCGCCGGCACTCGGATAGTAATCTTCGGCATAGCATTTTACCAAATCACCTCATTCTTTGGGGCACACGTGAGGAACACAAATGCGAACAAGCCTGAATGGTCCCCAGGACAATATGCAACTGAAAACTCACACCCCAGAAGTGACTCGAACCCATACTCCCAGAAGCAACGCAACTGGTATGTACAAGACGCCTTAATCCACTTGACCATCACGACCGGACAAAATGAGGTGATAGCCGAGGCTATTTGAACCACCCCACCGCCGGCACTCGGACAGTAATCTTGGGCATAGCATTTTACCAAATCACCTCATTCTTTAGGGCACACGTGAGGAACACAAATGCGAACAAGCCTGAATGGTCCCCAGGACAATATGCAACTGAAAACTCACACCCCAGAAGTGACTCGAACCCATACTCCCAGAAGCAATGCAACTGGTATGTACAAGACGCCTTAATCCACATGACCATCACGACCGGACAAAATGAGGTGATAGCCGAGGCTATTTGAACCACCCCACCGCCGGCACTCGGATAGTAATCTTGGGCATAGCATTTTACCAAATCACCTCATTCTTTGGGGCACACGTGAGGAACACAAATGCGAACAAGCCTGAATGGTCCCCAGGACAATATGCAACTGAAAACTCACACCCCAGAAGTGACTCGAACCCATACTCCCAGAAGCAATGCAACTGGTATGTACAAGACGCCTTAATCCACATGACCATCACGACCGGACAAAATGAGGTGATAGCCGAGGCTATTTGAACCACCCCACCGCCGGCACTCGGATAGTAATCTTGGGCATAGCATTTTACCAAATCACCTCATTCTTTGGGGCACACGTGAGGAACACAAATGCGAACAAGCCTGAATGGTCCCCAAGACAATATGCAACTGAAAACTCACACCCCAGAAGTGACTCGAACCCATACTCCCAGAAGCAATGCAACTGGTATGTACAAGACGCCTTAATCCACATGACCATCACGACCGGACAAAATGAGGTGATAGCCGAGGCTATTTGAACCACCCCACCGCCGGCACTCGGATAGTAATCTTGGGCATAGCATTTTACCAAATCACCTCATTCTTTGGGGCACACGTGAGGAACACAAATGCGAACAAGCCTGAATGGTCCCCAGGACAATATGCAACTGAAAACTCACACCCCAGAAGTGACTCGAACCCATACTCCCAGAAGCAACGCAACTGGTATGTACAAGACGCCTTAATCCACTTGACCATCACGACCGGACAAAATGAGGTGATAGCCGAGGCTATTTGAACCACCCCACCGCCGGCACTCGGATAGTAATCTTGGGCATAGCATTTTACCAAATCACCTCATTCTTTGGGGCACACGTGAGGAACACAAATGTGAACAAGCCTGAATGGTCCCCAGGACAATATGCAACTGAAAACTCACACCCCAGAAGTGACTCGAACCCATACTCCCAGAAGCAACGCAACTGGTATGTACAAGACGCCTTAATCCACTTGACCATCACGACCGGACAAAATGAGGTGATAGCCGAGGCTATTTGAACCACCCCACCGCCGGCACTCGGATAGTAATCTTGGGCATAGCATTTTACCAAATCACCTCAATCTTTGGGGCACACGTGAGGAATACAAATGCGAACAAGCCTGAATGGTCCCCAGGACAATATGCAACTGAAAACTCACACCCCAGAAGTGACTCGAACCCATACTCCCAGAAGCAACGCAACTGGTATGTACAAGACGCCTTAATTAACTTGACCATCACGACCGAACAAAATGAGGTGATAGCCGAGGCTATTTGAACCACCCCTCGTAGGCTGGTGGATAGCGCGCAGGACTCGTAATTCTGTGGCGCGGGTTGGATTCCCGCACGAGGCAGAAACAAATGGGCAAAGTTTCTTTCACCATGAATGCCCCTGTTACCTAGCAGTAAATAGGTACCTGGAAGTTAGTCAGCTGTCATAGGCTGCTTCCTGGGGGTGGAGGCCTGGTCGAGGACCGGGCCGCGGGGACACTAAAGCCACGAAATCATCTCAAGATAACCTCAAGATATAACTCAAGATAACCCCACCGCCGGCACTCGGATAGTAATCTTGGGCATAGCATTTTACCAAATCACCTAATTCTTTGGGGCACACGTGAGGAACACAAATGCGAACAAGCCTGAATGGTCCCCAGGACAATATGCAACTGAAAACTCACACCCCAGAAGTGACTCGAACCCATACTCCCAGAAGCAATGCAACTGGTATGCACAAGACGCCTTAATCCACTTGACCATCACGACCAGACAAAATGAGGTGATAGCCGAGGCTATTTGAACCACCCCACCGCCGGCACTCGGATAGTAATCTTGGGCATAGCATTTTGCCAAATCACCTCATTCTTTGGGGCACACGTGAGGAACACAAATGCGAACAAGCCTGAATGGTCCCCAGGACAATATGCAACTGAAAACTCACACCCCAGAAGTGACTCGAACCCATACTCCCAGAAGCAATGCAACTGGTATGTACAAGACGCCTTAATCCACATGACCATCACGACCGGACAAAATGAGGTGATAGCCGAGGCTATTTGAACCACCCCACCGCAGGCACTCGGATAGTAATCTTGGGCATAGCATTTTACCAAATCACCTCATTCTTTGGGGCACACGTGAGGAACACAAATGCGAACAAGCCTGAATGGTCCCCAGGACAATATGCAACTGAAAACTCACACCCCAGAAGTGACTCGAACCCATACTCCCAGAAGCAACGCAACTGGTATGTACAAGACGCCTTAATCCACTTGACCATCACGACCGACAAAATGAGGTGATAGCCGAGGCTATTTGAACCACCCCACCGCCGGCACTCGGATAGTAATCTTGGGCATAGCATTTTACCAAATCACCTCATTCTTTGGGGCACACGTGAGGAACACAAATGTGAACAAGCCTGAATGGTCCCCAGGACAATATGCAACTGAAAACTCACACCCCAGAAGTGACTCGAACCCATACTCCCAGAAGCAACGCAACTGGTATGTACAAGACGCCTTAATCCACTTGACCATCACGACCGGACAAAATGAGGTGATAGCCGAGGCTATTTGAACCACCCCACCGCCGGCACTCGGATAGTAATCTTGGGCATAGCATTTTACCAAATCACCTCATTCTTTGGGGCACACGTGAGGAACACAAATGCGAACAAGCCTGAATGGTCCCCAGGACAATATGCAACTGAAAACTCACACCCCAGAAGTGACTCGAACCCATACTCCCAGAAGCAACGCAACTGGTATGTACAAGACGCCTTAATCCACTTGACCATCACGACCGGACAAAATGAGGTGATAGCCGAGGCTATTTGAACCACCCCACCGCCGGCACTCGGATAGTAATCTTGGGCATAGCATTTTACCAAATCACCTCATTCTTTGGGGCACACGTGAGGAACACAAATGCGAACAAGCCTGAATGGTCCCCAGGACAATATGCAACTGAAAACTCACACCCCAGAAGTGACTCGAACCCATACTCCCAGAAGCAACGCAACTGGTATGTACAAGACGCCTTAATCCACTTGACCATCACGACCGGACAAAATGAGGTGATAGCCGAGGCTATTTGAACCACCCCACCGCCGGCACTCGGATAGTAATCTTGGGCATAGCATTTTACCAAATCACCTCATTCTTTGGGGCACACGTGAGGAACACAAATGCGAACAAGCCTGAATGGTCCCCAGGACAATATGCAACTGAAAACTCACACCCCAGAAGTGACTCGAACCCATACTCCCAGAAGCAATGCAACTGGTATGTACAAGACGCCTTAATCCACATGACCATCACGACCGGACAAAATGAGGTGATAGCCGAGGCTATTTGAACCACCCCACCGCCGGCACTCGGATAGTAATCTTGGGCATAGCATTTTACCAAATCACCTCATTCTTTGGGGCACACGTGAGGAACACAAATGCGAACAAGCCTGAATGGTCCCCAAGACAATATGCAACTGAAAACTCACACCCCAGAAGTGACTCGAACCCATACTCCCAGAAGCAATGCAACTGGTATGTACAAGACGCCTTAATCCACATGACCATCACGAACGGACAAAATGAGGTGATAGCCGAGGCTATTTGAACCACCCCACCGCCGGCACTCGGATAGTAATCTTGGGCATAGCATTTTACCAAATCACCTCATTCTTTGGGGCACACGTGAGGAACACAAATGCGAACAAGCCTGAATGGTCCCCAGGACAATATGCAACTGAAAACTCACACCCCAGAAGTGACTCGAACCCATACTCCCAGAAGCAACGCAACTGGTATGTACAAGACGCCTTAATCCACTTGACCATCACGACCGGACAAAATGAGGTGATAGCCGAGGCTATTTGAACCACCCCACCGCCGGCACTCGGATAGTAATCTTGGGCATAGCATTTTACCAAATCACCTCATTCTTTGGGGCACACGTGAGGAACACAAATGTGAACAAGCCTGAATGGTCCCCAGGACAATATGCAACTGAAAACTCACACCCCAGAAGTGACTCGAACCCATACTCCCAGAAGCAACGCAACTGGTATGTACAAGACGCCTTAATCCACTTGACCATCACGACCGGACAAAATGAGGTGATAGCCGAGGCTATTTGAACCACCCCACCGCCGGCACTCGGATAGTAATCTTGGGCATAGCATTTTACCAAATCACCTCAATCTTTGGGGCACACGTGAGGAATACAAATGCGAACAAGCCTGAATGGTCCCCTGGACAATATGCAACTGAAAACTCACACCCCAGAAGTGACTCGAACCCATACTCCCAGAAGCAACGCAACTGGTATGTACAAGACGCCTTAATTAACTTGACCATCACGACCGGACAAAATGAGGTGATAGCCGAGGCTATTTGAACCACCCCTCGTAGGCTGGTGGATAGCGCGCAGGACTCGTAATTCTGTGGCGCGGGTTGGATTCCCGCACGAGGCAGAAACAAATGGGCAAAGTTTCTTTCACCATGAATGCCCCTGTTACCTAGCAGTAAATAGGTACCTGGAAGTTAGTCAGCTGTCATAGGCTGCTTCCTGGGGGTGGAGGCCTGGTCGAGGACCGGGCCGCGGGGACACTAAAGCCACGAAATCATCTCAAGATAACCTCAAGATATAACTCAAGATAACCCCACCGCCGGCACTCGGATAGTAATCTTGGGCATAGCATTTTACCAAATCACCTAATTCTTTGGGGCACACGTGAGGAACACAAATGCGAACAAGCCTGAATGGTCCCCAGGACAATATGCAACTGAAAACTCACACCCCAGAAGTGACTCGAACCCATACTCCCAGAAGCAATGCAACTGGTATGCACAAGACGCCTTAATCCACTTGACCATCACGACCAGACAAAATGAGGTGATAGCCGAGGCTATTTGAACCACCCCACCGCCGGCACTCGGATAGTAATCTTGGGCATAGCATTTTACCAAATCACCTCATTCTTTGGGGCACACGTGAGGAACACAAATGCGAACAAGCCTGAATGGTCCCCAGGACAATATGCAACTGAAAACTCACACCCCAGAAGTGACTCGAACCCATACTCCCAGAAGCAACGCAACTGGTATGTACAAGACGCCTTAATCCACTTGACCATCACGACCGGACAAAATGAGGTGATAGCCGAGGCTATTTGAACCACCCCACCGCCGGCACTCGGATAGTAATCTTGGGCATAGCATTTTACCAAATCACCTCATTCTTTGGGGCACACGTGAGGAACACAAATGCGAACAAGCCTGAATGGTCCCCAGGACAATATGCAACTGAAAACTCACACCCCAGAAGTGACTCGAACCCATACTCCCAGAAGCAACGCAACTGGTATGTACAAGACGCTTTAATCCACTTGACCATCACGACCGGACAAAATGAGGTGATAGCCGAGGCTATTTG
>NC_091155.1:46749480-46766499 GCF_040958095.1 Procambarus clarkii
GAGACTGGCAAGGGAGCCTTCAGTGGTAGAGATAAAGAAACTTACAAAGTCTAATTTAGTATTGTTAGGCAAGGAATTTGACCTAGAATTAAATGACGTGGATAAAAAGTGGACTTTGGTGAATGAAATATTACAACATTGTATTGATCAAGAACTATTGGAAAGTGATACACCTTTATGCCAGCCTAGCCAAGCAGAAAGTGCAGCTCATAGGGATAGAGAGTTAGCTCTAGAGTTAGCAAGAATAAAATTAGAGGAGCAAAGACTCAAAACCGAGGAGGCTAGAATTAGAGTGAATGCCAATGGACCTCCACCTGCCGGAGATTCAAACCCCAGGCATTATGAGAAAAAGCATAATTTGCCTGAATTTTCAGAGTCGGACCCTGAAAGGTTTTTCAACCATTTTCAGAGATTGGCCATGTCCATGAACTGGCCAAAGGAAGAGTGGGTGAAAATCCTACAGGGAAGACTTAGGGGTAAAGCACAAGATATTTTTATAAACATGCCTGACGACGAGTGTTTTGAATATGATAAAGTCAGGGAACGTATTTTGCGGGCATATGAAATTACGCCTGAAGCTCACCGCCAAGCTTATCGCAACCTTAGGCCTACTCACAACCAACCGCTCACTGAATTTGCTAATGATCAAATTAGATTGTTTGATAAATGGATTCGCTCGGCTAAAGCCGAAACATACGAGGCACTTAAGAATAGTATGTTAATAGAACAGTTTATTGATAGTATGCCAGACATTGTAGCTCAGTATATAAGAGGGTAAGGAAAATTCTAAAATAGGGGATTTGGCCAAGTTGGCAGAAAACTACCAATTGGCGGGCAAAAGGCCAATAAAAATAATTATACCCCACAGAGTAGCAAAACTTATACCCACAGCCAGTCCAGACCAGCTCATTCTAACCCTTTAACTAATGCACCTTCTGTTTCAGACATAACTAACCCTGTTAAAGTGTCTAGCCCACGGCACCTAAGGGTGAACTGAAGGGTAATTCTGTTAGTAATGTCTTTTCTCCCCGACGTTTTTGTGGTCACTGTAAACGTCCAAACCACACTATTAGCCGTTGTTGGCAACTGTACCCGGAAAAAAGACCCAATGCTCTAGTTGTGACACAGGGCTTGAGGCCTTCGGAAGGGTTAGGGAGTTAGGGAGTTAGGGAGAGAGGGTTAGGGTTACCTCCAACCCACAGTGGTTGGATTTGCTTACCCCATTCTTATCGAAAGGGAGACTACTTTTGTCTGAGGGTTCTTCCTGGAAGGACGTGGTGATCTTCTGAGACACCGGTGCCATCCAGACTTTAATTTTAGAGAGTGCGTTGCAAGGTGCCAACACTCTCGACACTGGAGAGGTGGTACTGGTCGAGGGTGTCACTAGTGATACTCGAGCAGTACCCCTCCATAAGGTTACCCTGGAATCTGATTTCCATAAGGGTGTTTGTACAGTCGGAGTCACTTCATACTGTGGGACATTTGGGGCTTGATTTTATTTATTTAATTATTAAAGTAATGAAATCAATTACAAAGGACCACCCGCTTTTATAGTAAAGAGGGAAACTAATAAAAAGTGATCATTAGAAAATCCTGTAAGAACCAGTGACTATGGATAAAGATCAGGAAAGATAATCACTTGTGTAATTAATGGGCTGTATAAATAATTTACTTGAATCAAAGCCTCAAACACCTACATTGGGAGGTTATTGCTAGAACTTCATATATGTCTAGGAACTAGTGTGGTTCGTACACCAGTTCATTGTGTAACAACCTAATCTTATGACCAATTAGAGAATCAATAGTAAATTTGTCACCAACAAGAATATAGATCATAAATATCAGAAATTTATAATTATAATAAACACGTATTATTTCCAGTGCACAGTACTCAATAAATGACACTTAAAATACTGATAATTTGAATAATCAAAGAAATACGAAAAGTCTTAGCTTGAAGACGTTTGCAAAGACATCAGTTACGAATCATCCTCAGGATCTCCAGAATTCCTCGTAGAACACTGGGAGATGAATAACACGGGTAAAGTAGCAGCTCGTGGAATTCCTCACACGCGAGCTGTAAATTAAGGGATGTTACGTAGCAATGTACTAGAAGCCACATCCCCCGGTGAAGATGGTATCACTTATGGGGGCATCTCCCCCGAAATATTAAAGTTGTTGTAGGGTATTCATAATTTATTATCCTGATACATGTGAAAGGTGCTGCACCTAGGCCAAGTTTCAGCATCTCAGCCTAAATAGAGACGGAGAAAAAAAAATATTTTTCAACAATGTTCAATTGCTTTCACAGCCCACAATTGTGAACCAAAATCATTTCTACGACACTCGCTATGACCTTACTATATAATAAAGATTGTCTAGTATGATCTTTATCCCAGATGTATTTAGTGCAATAATACAGATTTTTAAAAGTTTCCCAAAAACGTATGCAACAAAATGAAGTGTATCATTATTTATAAAATCAATAAATCTACGTAGATAAGAAAATCCACTTGAGTTTTTAGAGGCATAAACTCTACATATAATGTGCAAGTTTCATGTAAATTGAATAATAAATAAAGGCTGTGAAAGCAGATCTAGTTGTAAAAGTTGGAGTTGCGTAGCGCGCGCGACAAGTTACTCTATCTGCGGTCACTCGTGACTGGTGATTTACGCATTGCGGCCAGCTCGTATGATGAGCTCGCATGCATCTAGCTGTCAATGCTTTTCTCTTGTTCGTTTGGTAAGTCATATTGCAGTACAAATAGCAAAAATAGCATGTTCTGGGAGATATTGTGAGAGCGCGTCAGCATACATCCTCTCTCCATGACAGACACACAGTCACTGAGGGGGCTGCACCCTCTCTGTCACTCGATACTGTTGCCATATGTGTGAGTTTATATTCATTTTATGCATAACATGTTATTTTCAACGCTATTACGAAAAATAAGACTTCTACAACGTAAGATACAATACCCCGCGGCGCGAGGACCAGATTCACGAAAGTTGCAGCGGGAAATTTGACTCTAATTACGTTATTTTTCAAGATATCATTAAACTGTTTGGACCACAGTGTTGCCAGAACGTTGTAGTATTTTTCGTAAATATTCCATTTTTCATCGGATTTTCGGGTACCATGGCCCCTTATGACATATTGCGTCTGCTCCCTTTAGTACCAGGGAATCCCCTGCTTGAGCTGTATAATATGAGCTATGTTACTGGGGAGCTTCCTAACTCTTGGACCAACAGTATAATCATTCCAATTCCCAAGTCAAATCAAGAGAATGCTTTCCGCCCAATTTCCCTTACTAGCTGCATTTGCAAAACATTCGAGAGAATGGTCCTAAACCGTCTCCTCCATAGAATAAGAACCATGCTATCCCCCCAGATATATGGCTTCATGCATGGAAGGAGTGTGCATCATTGCATCACCACCTTTCTTACCCTGCACACTGAAAAGTCATATACCACCTTCCTAGATCTTAAGTCTGCCTTTGATATTGCAAATAGACATGTTATCTTGAGTGAGCTTGCAAGAATGAATATTGGTGGTCGGCTTCTTTGTTGGATCAGGGGTTACTTATCCAACAGGAAGTCATCTGTATTTTTCCAGGGGCATAGAAGTGTAACAAGAGACTTTGAACTAGGCACCCCGCAGGGTGTGTCCTCAGTTCTACCTTATTTAATATCTTAATAAACACGCTGTTAAACTCTATACCGAGCAAACCCAACGTCCACATCATTAGCTATGCTGATGATATAATGATACACACCACTGGGTATGCTAACACGCAGAACACTCTTAACTCTGTATTAGACTCATGTCAGGACCTAGGTTTAATTATCTCAGCAGAGAAAACAAAGATACTAAATCGGCGCCCACCCAGGCAGGGAGGAGCTGTTCGCAAGATGACACTGTCTGATGGCTCCCAGCTTGACAATGTAAACATATTCAAATACCTTGGCCTTGAGGTGCCACTGTATGGTCCTGTTGTATTCAGACTCTGTCGTCAGTTTAAAGAGAGGCTCCGAGCTCTCAAGGCTGTTGCAGGTTCCCAGCAAACACAGAACGTTTGTGGACGTTTTTAAATGGTGCCACAAAGGTAATACTGTTACTTTTGACATAAATACGTATATCTGACGTTCTTAAAACGAAAGGATATAACTAAAAACATTTATTCTTGAGACACAGTTTTTTAAGATTTATGTAAAAATTTAAAAATAATAGTGAATGCTATGGTATTATAATGTTTTCATGCTTTATATTTAAGAATAAATAATTTTCAGTCAACATTTAGTTTTTTTTGTTTACTTTATGTAAACCTATCCAATTTACGTTCTTATAACATAAATATAACATTTATATGACGTCAGTATAACGTTATTTACACGACATCATTACGTTATTATGATGTTATATTAACATATAATTCCTGTATGAAAACCAGAATATATGTAGAACTTTATGTTTTAAACCTTGCAAAGTTATCATAAAACTTGGAATAAGACGGAAAGCATGCTTTACTTATGAAAATATACAAACAAATCAACAAAAACATTTTAACATAAAAAACATAAACATAACATAAATTGATTGCATGCATGGGAGTTAACTGGAACTCTGTAATATTGCATACATGAACCTTAAGGTACAAACCCAGTGTATTTACCCATGCAGTTCTTTCCTAAATCTAAATTTTTCCAATTTTTACACTTTGTTTCGAGTTCTGTCTTGTGTTGCTACTTTTAATACCCCATTAATGTCCCCTTTGTTATGTCCATTCATCCCATTGTGCACCTCTACTATATGTCACTCCTAATTCTTCGCTTTTCTAGAGAATGTAATATAAGCTTTGACAATCTTTCTTCATATGACAGGTTAACAGGTAGAATAGGACAGGTAGAACAAAGATTACCATTTATATATGGATAACTATTATAAGTCGGTTTGAATGAGTGAATTGCTGCTTGAAGATAGGTATATACACCTGCGGTACTATCAGATTGCATCGTGGTGAGCCTAAAACCCTTCAGATCCAAGCAAAGGGTAAAATGCCAGCTGATACAATTGCGAACACATTGATACCCAAATGAAAGACATATGACGAGAATTGAGGTAACCAAAGTGAAAAGAGTGTTCACATTACATTGCACTAGAGTGCTCCCGGGTTACTTTCTCTCACTTTCTCTGTTTTGTGCGGATGGTACACCTTGCTTTTGGAGTTTATATGCATTTAAACCTGTAGATAATTCTATTGCTAACACATTGATACCAAAATGAAAGACCTAGGATGACAATTGGGGTGACCAAAATGAAAGAGTGTATACATTTTATCGCTCTTGTGCGCTCCCTGGTAACACACTCTCGCTTACTCTGTTTGTTGCGGATGGTAAGCCGGGCTTTTGGAGTTTATATGCCTGTAGAGAATTCTATTGCGAACACATTGATACCAAATTGAAAAACCTAGGATGAGAATTGAGGTAACAAAGTTGAAAAGGGTATACACTTTTCAGTATTACCACGCTCTCTAATGTAATGAGAGTTGCCTGAGGGTGGCTCAGCTTTCTTTTTCTGGTACCCTTGGCCTACATTCATCTTGTCGGCGGGTGGAGTGCGCTGCTGTCTTTGACATTATATACACATAGTTCTGTTGGGAATTCTATTGCGAACGCATTGATACCAAAATGAAAGACATAGGACGAGAATTAAGGTGCCAAAGTTGAAAAGAGTATACACTTTTCAGTATTTCCGCACACTACCAGGGAATGTCTAAAAAAAACTGGATAGTGTGGAGGGGTAACTTGCCCAAAACGCGAAAGTGTTTGGGGCGATTAACTTTCGTTCAGTACTATCATGCAAGAGAAGCCACACATCTATGGTTCATCCAAAAAAATCAGTAGACTTCTAGATGTTACTACTGCTCGGCTTAGACTCGGTTACAAGTATTTCTGGGAATTCTCATTATCTGCTGATGTAGATCTGACCAAACTGTGTCAACAAAATTATTCGCACACCCTCCGTCACTATGTGATAGTGAATTCAGAGACAATTCTATATCCAATGTACCAACGATATGTAAATATTTCATTCAAAATGATCTGCTACCAGAAATTTTAGCCAAATATCCCCAGTTTGCTAACTGTAGGTAGTAACTAAGTGATTGTAACATATCCACCGCTGCCCACTGGATGGGGGGCGGTGTGCAGGACAAACATATCTATTTTTTATTTATTTATTTATTTATTTATATACAAGAATGTACATTGGGTTTGTGAGAATACATAGCATAGTATTTACAATCTTGTAAAGCCACTAGTACGCGCAGCGTTTCGGGCAGGTCCTTAATCTAACATAATTTTAAGTAGGCAAATTCTAGCAGAATTAATAAAATGATAACAAATACATTGCAAGAAAAAAAATGAGATGAGAGAGATTAGCAAGTATATTACAGCACATTGGTATATTAAAGGTCTTTAATTATTTATATAATAATATATAATAATAATTTTATTTAGGTAAGGTACATACATAAAGAGATTTTACAAAGTTTGTTGGCTTTATAGATAGAGCTAGTACATACAATGCCTAAAGCCACTATTACGCAAAGCGTTTCGGGCAGGAAAAACATTAATGACTAAAGCTTAAAACTGATGGGTAAAAAGAATAAGAGGTGTTGAGTACAAATAAAAATAGAGGTAAAAGAGGGGGGAACATTGTTGAAAAAGCAGCACAAATACAATTACAAATTATTACAGAAAATTACATTCAAACAGCATTGATTTGAAAAACAAAAAAAACAAAAAACATACATGGGTTGACAACAGAGGGGTAAGGTGAGTTACAGGGAATTTATTAGGTATAGCTTCGTTTTTAACTTAAACTGGTTGAGAGGGTTACAGTCTTTAACATGGTTGGGAAGGTCATTCCACATTCTGGGCCCCTTGATTTGTAGAGCATTTCTGGTTTGATTAAGTCGTACTCTAGGAATATCAAAACTGTATTTATTTCTGGTGTGGTGCTCATGGGTTCTGTTACAACCTTCTATGAAGCTTTTGAGATCAGGATTGGCATTATAGTTTAGCGTTTTATATATGTATAATACACATGAGAGAATGTGCAGTGACTTAATGTCTAACATATTCAGAGATTTGAGTAGGGGTACCGAGTGATGTCTGGGGCCAGAATTGGATATTGTCCTAATAGCAGCTTTGTGTTGAGTAATTAGAGGACGTAAGTGATTTTGGGTAGTAGAGCCCCAAGCACAAATACCATAGTTGAGATATGGATAGATAAGGGAGTAATAGAGAGTCACCAGAAATATCAATTGTAACACTAGCTCTCCACATATGTCAGTTGCTTAATTTAGAAACTGTACTTGTGGTCGATCTCGAACCCATTGTTGATGTGACGACTTATACTGAATTTTGTAACTAGCTCATCAAGATTGTAACTTGCTGAGCTAAATGAATTGTGGGGTTCAGTCCCTGAGCCCATTATGTGCGTCTGCAACCCTTTCCACTACCGCCCACAAGATGGGTATGGGGTGCATAATAAATGAACTAAACTAACTGTCCACAGAGCATTCTCTCTCTCAAATCATATACACTGAAGGTTTCCTACAGCGCCCAACGGGTGCAGCTGGAAGTGCAGTTGTCCTGACAATAGGCTATGACTTATATTTTGAGTGGGGAGTCCGTATAAACAACTGGGCCTCTACCCTTCAGACTGAACTATTTGCCTTGCTCCTTGCACTGAAATGTGTACAAGTATCCAAACTTGATACATTAATTGTAAGTGACTCTTTATCATCCTTAATTGCTCTCAACTCCTTAAGACATAACTGTAACATGCTTGTGTCTGAAGCTAGACACAAATACAACAACAACTTTGAACTGCCCTGAACTATATCCGATCCTATCTTAGTAACAGACACCAATATGTAGCCATCAATGATATAACCTCTCCCACTCTACCACTTACCATAGGGGTGCCACAGAGCAGCATCCTAGGACCCTCCTGTTTCTTATATACATCAATGATCTCCCTAATGTCTCTAACATACCTAAACCTATATTGTTGGCTGATGATACTACTCATCTACTCTGACCCCAACCCATTCCTGTTAAATAATGTTGTAAACAATTATTTAAAAAAAGTCTACTTGTGAATGTCAACCAACAAACTCACACTAAACATAGAAAAGATCTACTATATCTTATTTGGAAACAAATCAACAAATGCAATTCAGCTTCAGATAGCTAATGTAAACATTGACAATAAAAATTATGGAAAGTTCCTTGGCCTATTCCTAGACAAGAGACTCACCTTCCGCACCCATATACAACACATAACTAAAAAGGTTTCTATAACAGTTGGTATACTCTCTAAGATCAGATATTATGTACCCTACTCTGCTCTCCTCTCACTATATTATGCACTTATCTATCCCTATCATTCTTATGGTATTTGTGCTTGAGGTTCAACCTCTGCAAACTTCCTCAAGCCCATCATCATCCAGTAAAAATCTGCTATCAGGACAATAACTAACTCTACCTTCAGACAACACACAGCTCCCTTGTTCAAATCCCTAAACATGCTAAACATAAATTCACTCCATACATTCTCCTGTGTAAATTACGTTTATAAAGCCCTTTTTCTAAGTGCAAACCCTGTACTGAAACTCTTCCTGGACAGATGTAATAGAACACATGGCCACCCCACCAGACATAAATATCTCTTTGATATCCCCAGAGTCAAACTTAATCTATGTAAACACTCTATGTAAATAAAGGGACCTAGTCTATGGAACTCACTCCCTAATGATTTGAAAAGCTGTCCAACTTCTGCCATATTCAAAAATAAAACCAAAAAGTACCTAATTTCATCTTCATAGTTTTCTACCATGGGCTTTATCTTCACACTGTATCTAGTGTTACTCAATCCCCCAATATTTGTACCTAAGCCATATTATTTTAACATTGTAATCTTAGATATCATCTGATATCATGGTTGTTGTATTCAGTGCATATACTACTGCATTATTCCTTGAAACTTTTCCTCGAAATGATCTTCATATTGTGCTTCAGTGAACCAATGAATAACCTTGAAATGCTATTCTCATGTACCTAGTAATCCTTGTTTCTTTATTGTGTATTGTTATTATTGTGTATCATTCTGATCTGCTTTTGTGTCAAAATTTCTTCATATTACCTGCAAACACTTTTGCTGATTTTACTGTAATTATTCTACTTAAAATTATCTGTACCTGTAAAGAAAAGCTGTAAAATACCTGCTAACATTTTTTATCAATTTTACTGTTAATTTATAAAAAAAAATCTGTTTAAGGACTTACCCGAAACGCTATGTGTGCTAGTGGCTTTACAAGAATGTTAATTCAACTTATTTTCTATATTCTCTGTTAACCCCCAATGTAACTTCTTGTACATAAATAAATAAAAATAAAATAATAAAAATAACAAAATTATTAATGATGGGGTCAAGCGACGAGGGAGTAATTGCGCAAAGCGTCCCTCACCTGTGACGTCACAGCGTCATCTGACGCCATATCAACACAGCGGCCATTTTGTCGTGAGTTCAGTCATGGCGAGGACAAACCCTTCATGCAAACTGCACCTACTATCAAGAAGAAGAAGATTTTGTGTTCCACCGATAGTATTATCGTAAGTAAACACTTATATTTTATATTTTATTATATTAATTGATTCAATTTTTCTGTAATATAGGTCCAAGGGGGTGTTGAGTAAGGAGCAAGGGTACTGTGTTGGGAGGTGAGGGCTGTTACTGGTGTCTGTGGGGATGTGAGGACTTGTACCAACCACTATCACCACCAGTACCTCGTCTTGCACCCTGCTTAGTATTCCTATTGAGATATGAAATATTATTGCATTCATATAATTATTCATTCACAGTCATTACTATTTGTATGGGCTATGTTCTGTTACCCTAATGCTTTTTATTCCTGGGCATGTCCATTTACTCTCCAGCCCTTCACAAGCCACTGCTGCACCTCCTCCATGCCCATACTTACTGTGCTTATTCTTACAGGACTGCACTGCATTATGTGGTGTTCACTGCCTGGACACCTTGGCAATGTAGAGACAGATATTCTGCAATACCGTGATATTAGCAGTAGAGTGATAAGCTGACACACGGGAGGTACAATGGAAAGAAGTTGAGTATCAACTCTTAATTTATATGGCTTCCAGTGAGTTTTTAGTTTTCTTATAATCACTGTTATCTATCCTCTACAACCTAGTTATCTGCTTGATACATGCATTATAGGGTTCTGGTAGTTGTTCTACTCACCAAGCCCTTCCAAGGCCAGGCTTGACATGTGAGAGCTTGGTCCAACAGGCTGTTGCTTGGACAGGCCCCTCAGGCCCACATATCCACCACAGCCTTGTTTGTCCAGCACTTCTTGAAGATGTTCAGGTTTTCTCTTGACGGTGTCGACGGTTGTTCCAGCAATACTGTATTTCTTTTATTGCTGAAAACATGTTTTCAGCCATAAAAAAAATAATCCTGAATCCAGAAAAAAATCCCTTTTGTATCATCTGGAAATTTTCAAATATTGCTGATCAAACCTGAGTCTAAATTATTTGTATATATTATGAATTACAGAGGTCCCAGGACAGAGTTTTGAGGAACTCCACTTACATTTTCCCACTCTGATTTAACCCCATTTGTACAAACTCATTCTTATCTTTTAGCTAATCATTTATTGTACACACCATACTCAGCCTGTGTAGGGTAGTTTATTGTGCATCCTAGTATTGTGTATGTGTAGTATATATATTTGTGTAGTATATTTGGTATATTTAATGCCTCTAACCTCTCCTCATAGTTCTTGTCCTTCAATTCTGGGAGCCACTTAGTAGCATGTCTTTGCACCTTTTCCAGTTTATGTGCTTCTTAAGATATGGGCACCATACAACCGCTGCATATTCCAGCTTTAGTCTAACAAAAGTCGTGAACAATTTCTTGAGTATTTCGCCATCCATGCATTTAAAAGCTCTGAATATTATCCTTTACCTGCAATTGGTTGTTGCTGTATTTATAGAATATGATTTGTTCTGCTTTACATTTGTTTATTCTTTTTTTCAAAATTTCTTTCTGCCTCTCTCCTCACTGCCGTGTAGTTGTTTCTCTTTGTATTACTGGTATGTTTGGGGGTTTGGCCTCTTCGTATATTGATTCCATTTTTGTGCCTTTTGGTCTCCGGCCGTCTTGAAATTTCAGTTGAACAAATCCTGTTTCTTAGTTCTGCATTTCTGTTTTGGTATAAATGTTTTTGTTCCTTTATCATATATTTCACAAAATTGACATACTGTGCATTAATTCATCTCAATTACTTCCTTTCCTAACAGCAAGCCTTTCCAGTAAAATTCTTTGAATTCTTTTCTGACTTCCAGCCTAATGTTTGTTTTATCCTAGTGTGTATGATGCCTAGCGTGTGTCTGGTGCCTGTTGTGTTAAACCGAAGATAAATGCATAAGTATAGGTCAGTAATTTCTCCAACTTTGAAAGGGGCTTTCATTATGCAGCAGTATTCCGCTCTAGAGAGCACTAGCGTCTTGAAAACTATCATCATCGGTATAGCATCTCTAGTGTGAAAAGTTCTTGTTATCTATCCTGTCATTTTTCTTGCAGTTGTGACGGCTACTTTATTGTGTTCTTTAAATGTAAGGCCTTCTGACATCAGTACACCCAAATCCTTTACGTTGCTTTTCCGTTCAATGTTATGATTTGACTGAGTTTTGTAAGTGGTTTCCGTTTTTATATTTTCATTTTTTCCGTAGCGCATGAGCTGAAACTTATGTTCGTTAATCACCATGTTATTTTCTGTAGCCCATAGAAAGACCTGATTTACATCTGATTGGAGGTTTGCCGTGTCCTCTATGTTGCCTACTCTCGTGAAGATTCTAGTTTCATCTGCAAAGGATGATCAAGTACTATAGGTTGTGTCCTTGTCTATGTCCGATATGAGGATGAGAAAAAGTATTGGAGCAAGCACAGTACCCTTGGGGACTGAGCTCTTTACGGTTGATGGTCCAGATTTTATTTTGTTGACTACTACATTGGGTTCTATTAGTCAGGAAGTTGTATATCCATCTGCCTATTTTTCCGGTAATTCCTTTTGAACGCATTTTATGTGCAATAACACAATGGTCACATTTGTCAAAGGCTTTTGCGAAATCTGTGTAAATTACATCAGCGTTTTGTTTGTCTTCCATGGCATCTAGTGCCATGTCAGAGTGGTCCAGCAACTGTGATAGGCAAGAGCGCCCTGTTCTGAAACCATGTTGTCTGGGGTTATGGAGATGCTGTGATTCCATGTATTTTGTGATCTTATTTCTTAGCATTCTCTCAAAGATTTTTATGATGTGCGATGTTAGTGCTATCGGTCTGTAGTTTTTTGCCTCTGCCTTATTTCCTCCTTTATGGGGCGGTGCTATCTCTGCTGATTTTAATATGTCAGGGATAATGCCAGTATCTTGGCTTTGTCTCCAAAGAATGTGAAGGGCCTGCGATAACGTTTTTTTACAGTTCTTGATGAATATAGAGTTCCAAGAGTCATGGCCTGGTGCAGAGTGCATAAGCATACTGTCTATGGCTTCTTCAAAATCCAGTGGGGATAGGATCACATCTGATTTATGATTTGATGTTGGTATCATATCCATGAAAAATTCATTTGGGTTATCAATCTTCAGTGTGTTCAGTGGCTCGCTGAAAACAGTCGTACTGATTGTGTGGTAAGGCGTACTGATTCTTGTGTGGTATTGTGGCAAGTGCAATAATATGTATTGTTTCATTGCAGATAAGAGATTCCAGATCGTTCCAGATTTCCGAAGTACTGAAATGCACACCATACAAGCTTGGTGGATCTAGGTGCAAGGTAAAATAATTTACATTTACTTGAATATATTTTTAGCTAATTATCAGTATATATATAATATATTTATATGCATATATATATATATATATATATATATATATATATATATATATATATATATATATTATTATATTTATATATTTATATATATTATATATATATTATATATATATATATATATAATTATATATATATATATATATATATATATATATATATATATATATATATATATATATATATATATATATATATATATATATATATATATATATTCCCCAATGATCTTTGGCAGGTGGAGTCCGGATTTCTTGGCGTTCACAGTTTCGATCAGTTTGTTGACCTTTGCTTTTAATTCAGCTGTAGTGTCCTTCATTACCCTTTGGAACTTAGTTTGGTCAGAGAGTATGATGTTCATTTTCGCCAGATATTCGTCTTTTTTAAGAATGACATATATTGGCGACTTGTCACCTCTCCTGACAACTATCTCCTTGTTCTCACGAAGGCTTTTAGCTGCCGCTTTAAGCTCGGGGGACAGTATGGTGCTTCTGTAATTGCCTCGATTCTTTCCTCCTTCTGCAATAAGTTCTGCTTGTAAGGTATCTTTGGTAGTGACCTTCTTTTGTGTCTCGAGGTCGAATATGTCGTCCAACAGAATTTCCAACTCTACTTTCCGGGCCATCTCACTCGGTCTGGACATAACATGACAGTTTATGCCCAGATTTAGGAGAGTGACTTGGTCCTCAGTGAGGTTAATTCCTGCAAGGTTCAGGAAGCCATCTCTTGGTCGTGGAATTGCCATAGGTCCTCCATATAATGTTGTTAGTTTCTTGATAATCCTTGTTTCAGTGCTGAGGTGATGTTGGTCTGTGAGGATGTCAAGGTGTTGCTCAATGCGGGTACGGATACTTTCGTCGATGTTGCTATTTCTCCACTCGTTTGTAGCATGAAGTAGTTGCGTTTTGTTGTCTTTGATTTCATTCTCTGCCTTGTATATCTGATCACGAATCAGATCCTGGCGATCGAGCTCCACGCTCGAACGCTCATCCGCTCCTGACGACCCTGCTCCCCCTCCAACTTTATCAGCTGCTCCTTGAGCCCACAACATCCCTAACATGATGTAACAACCCCAGAAGGCAGCTAAGTACCCAGTGACCTAAATGTGACCGAAATATTCGACAAAACCTAACCTACTACCTCATCTCGACCTCATTAGTGTTGCTCCCTGGAGGAAGCTAACCTGACGTTTGCTGCTGCCATATCAACAAGTCTACCCCATCTGCTGCATACATCTCTGCTGCTACCATGCTAAACAATTCTAAGCTCGGCAAGGCCGTAAAGAATGATAGCACACCTATCAGGATGAACCCAACCAGCCAAGCTAGCAACAGGAATAATGCGGCTGTCTCCCCCTTAGGGGCTACCGGGGGGAGTACCGACCCTCCCTGCGTCAACAATAACAAACCTTCCCAGCTGATTGAAGCGTCGTCACTGACTCGAGCCTTACAACAGTTATGTAACCATATAAAGCAACTTAAACGAGCTGCCTCCCCATGTACTGACTTTAAGCGTCCCGCTGATAATCCATGGCTCAGATTATTGACTCAAATACATGATGACCAAAAGTCTATAATCCGAGAGCAGTCGGACCTGATAATGAAGCTTCAGAGTGATGCTTTGGCAATGCACAAGGCTAACCAAGATCTGTCTGCCAGAGTCGGCCACCTCGAACATGAATTAAGCTCTCTTCGGATCTCGGTTACTAACTTTAAACCAGCAGAAACCTCTAAGAAGCAAGAAGAGATGTTACAAAAGTTAGAGAACCACTTTAACTCCCTACAACAGCAACAAACTGCAACCCAAGACGAATCAGACCAACTTAAGCTCCTTGATTCTGTCATCATCTCATCACAGGATTTTCCCCATGAAACTGACAGAGAAGACTGTACTGCCATCGTGATCCAGGAATTGCGTACTAAGTTGAATTATTCAATCGAAGCAAGAGACATTAAGTCAGCTTATAGAGTGGGTACCAAATCATCTGGTGCAAACAACAGAAGGATACGCGTGAAGTTAGATAGCTGCTCCCGCAAGTCAGACCTTATCACTGCTGCAGTCGCTAGGAAATCCAAGGTTTATGTGAACGAATGTCTTACCAGATTCAGACAAAATCTCTTATTTAAACTACGTGGAATTCGCAATAGATCCACTGCTATTAAACATTGTTTTGTGCGCGATGGTAAAATAATAGCTAGGAAGACTGACTCTGGAAAAACTTATGTCATAACCACTGAAGCACACCTCACTTCTTTCCTGGATGACTGTGGGATATCAGCTGAATAACCAGAACATAATTTGTAGTCTCACATACAACCAAAGTGTACTTAAGCTCTGCCTTTCCTTTCCAAAGGTGTTTATTTTTATTTTTATTTTAATTTTTACTTTATATTTTGTTTGTCATCTTTGCCTGTTTTATACTCTTAATTATTTGTTCTTAGTTAATCCCCTTGTCACTAAACCTAGGGCTTTTTATTACCCTGTTAATTAACCATTACTAAGCTAATTATCTTCAAGATCATTTTTTTTATGATTATTATTTTCTTATTATTTTTTATTTTACATTTATATTGTCAGTCTCTACTGATTTTTTGTGTTTTATTTTATGTACTTCTGTGTCCTCCCTGGCTATCTATTGGATCTTTATTTTACTTCTAAATTGTTACTATTTTATTGTATCTGCTCTTATTCTTGTGTTTTGCTTTATCGTGTATCTTGTATCGTGATCCCTCTGCATCTCTATGCACACTGATATTGATCCTGATCAAAATCTTCTGTCTCATATCTATACCAACCAGCACATTGATCATCATTATTGTAAGTATTTCACAGCACACCAGGCTAAAAACAAACTCCAAAATAGCACCTATCTATCAGTTTATAACCAAAATGTTAGATCACTTGGTAAACATTTTGACGATTTAAATGCACTACTCACAGCACTAGGTACTAACCTATCGTTCATTATTTTAACAGAAACTTGGCTAAATAAAGACTATACCCAACTCTACAACTTAGCTGGTTATAAAGCCATTCATAACTGTAGGCCTAATAAAAAAGGTGGTGGCTCAGCTATATATTACCGAGATACATTTATCTGCAACAGTGTTATTAGTGACAGAGATGACTACTGTGAATATACTTTTGCTCAGTTTAATTAAATCCCTTAAATCCTCTTTGACTATTGGAGCCATCTATAGATTTCCTAATACTAACATAGCTTCTTTCTCAGACAACCTAAGGAATCTTATTATAAACAACAATCTCAACAAAAACCACATCATTCTGGGAGGAGACTTTAATATTGACCTGGGTCAACAAAACTGCTCTCAAGTTGACTATTTCCTTAACAGCATGAACTCCTGTATGCTAATCCCCACTATCACCAAACCTACCCGAGTCACTCAAACATCAGCCACTACCTTGGACCACATATGGACAAACATAACAGCTCCCCTTGTATCTGGTATAATCTACGACAGAACAACTGACCACTATCCTACCTTTCTCATAGCGAACATGGACATAACACCACCAAAAAGCAAGAAACTTTCATTTAGGCTACACAGTGAATCAGCTTTAGACAATCTTACAGAGGCACTTCACAATATTAACTGGGATTCTGAATTCAATAATACCCATGATATAAATTCATTAGCTAACCTCTTCCTCTCCAAAACTCTAAGCCTCTACAACCTTCATTGTCCCCTTCTTACAAAGCAAGTAACTGACAAAAGATTAAACAATCCATGGCTCACAAGTGGCATTCTCAACTCAATCAACAAGAAACATGAATATGAAAAGAAAGTTAGGATTGGCCTAGTTTCAAAGGAAGTAGCTAAAAGGTACTCATCAATGCTTACCAGTATCATAAGAAAGGCAAAACTTGCATATTATGTGAATAGATTCAATGAAGCAAAAGGCAACATGAAAAACACTTGGAAAACTATCTCTAGTATCCTAGGAACTAAACAACACTCACATAACCAAATAAAACTCTACAAGGATGGGGATATACCGTCAACTGATTTAGAAATGGCAAATG